>NW_019103927.1:0-23713 GCF_001856785.1 Myzus persicae
AATTGTCTATTCAATATGATGTTTATAGAAAAATTCGTCCAGAAAAAGTTGTGTACAAGAGAAAAAATAAAAAAAGAGTTTATGCAGTTTTAAAACAAAATGCCTGGACTGATGTTATAAATGATGCATTGATTGAATCGTATAATTTTCCTTGCAATTATATCTATAAACGAGTTAAAGTGTATGATTCAAATCTTAGCAAACATTTTATTTCATTTCAAGCAAAATGTAAAGATAAAAGCTGTGGAGCAAACTTAAATGGTTGGAGTGATCAGAGGCCCGCAGAAGGAGAGCCACTCTTAGTAACAATATTAACTACTGACACCCGAGGAATGGAACGTCAACACAACACAAAGAGACCTTTAAAAGGCAGAAAAAGGATTGCTGTTGGATTAGAATTAGAAAAAGACTTGGCAAGTAATTGGAGACGAAATAACGTTAATAATATGGAGTTTGGCAGATTTTCTCCCCCAAATTTATATTCCTTACCTACATTACGAAAAGCAAAACAAGAATGTAAGGATAAAATAATGGGCATAAAATATAAATGCCCAGTCCAATCTTTAATGGAATTTAAGCATAATTCAAGTCTTTCCGGATCTATACATAGTATCGGAATTGACCCATTTTTCGTGCACTATTGGACAAACTATCAAATTGCAGTATACAAAGATTCTAGTAAAGAATATACAAAATTATCAATTGATGCGACCGGTAGCCTCGTGAAAAAGTTGAAGCGAACGTCATTGGATTTATTGTCAGCCCACATATTTTTGTATGAAGGAATTCTAAGTACAAGTATTGGTCATATTTCTATAACTCAAATGATATCTGAGAAACAAGACACGTTGTCAATCTATAATTGGTTAGCATCTTGGATGGCTACGGGTATCCAGCCACCAAACGAAGTGGTATGTGACTATTCTCGTGCTCTTTTAGCAGCTATAACCAGAGTTTTTTTTAAGGGAGCAAGTACAAATGACTATACAAATTATGTTTATAATCTATTAATTGGCAAGGAGAAAGAATTGACAACTACATATATTCGTTTGGACGTTGCTCACATAATCAAAATATTCTGTCGGATAAAATGTATCTGTGGAATAAAAAATAGGCACTTAAAAGAATTTTATGTCAGGGGTTTTCGTTTACTTCTAACATCTGAAGATTTAAGTTCGTTTGGAATTATACTAGAAGCATTACTGACAATAATATTATGTGAGACAGATGGGTTTTGTTTGGATGATGTTGTAAGCCCATCTGAAAAACACCGAGAATTCATTTTAAATTTAATAAAAGGTATACAAGATGACGATGAAAATACAAATGACGATATTGATCATTCTGAATCAGATGACACAAATATCGATTTAAATGATGGTGACAACGATGACAATGACAATACTTCTACTGCAATAGGATCTTTTTTGGAAAATATAAAGCAAAAAAGTATGAAAAATGCTTTAGTTAAAGGTAACAGAATATCGGCATATTTTTTACCAGAACTATTACCGCATATGATAAGACTTTACAAACATTTTCCACTATGGACAAATATTCTTTGTAGTGTTTTCAAGTCTCCTTATAAAAATGGTTCTTCTGCAGCTGTGGAAAATGATTTTAAAGAATTAAAAACGCAAATCCTAAGGTTTGAAGTATTGCCTATGACCGCTGATAGATTTATCAACAAACATTTGATGAATATCAACAATAATATAAAACTGTTTAAAAGTAAAGAACTAAGGAACTGTTATCCTACTAAAAGAAAACTGAGCTACAGTCCGAAAATAAAAAGTAATGATAACATTTTTGACTTTGAAATTGAAACTAAAATTGGTAATAAAGAATCTGAAGAAGTTAAAAAAAATTGCCCTTCCGATGAAAATAAGAAATTTAAAATTATAAATCATTTAGACATTGTAAAATGTGTAGAATCTGAATCTAGTGATAAATGTTTACAAGTATCAAATAATGTCAAACAATCTGATTCCGAATACAGTAAGCTTACAGAAAACCACGTGAAATTAACAACTGATGATGATTCTGATCAAGACTCTACAAATATTGAAAGTGCTTCAGATTTCTTCTCTGATGATAATTCATACTCCAAGCATAACAGAAAAAATAAAAAAGAACCAATGTCAGATAGTTCAATAAATGCCGTAGAAAATTGGAAAGGTAGAGGTAAAGAAGAAAATATTTATAATAAACCAAAACAAAGTAAAAGGAAAACCAAGTATATGGAAACAACAAAAGAAATAGATCGTATCTTGTCTTCAAAATGTACACGTTCAACATTAAACACTTTGTTAATTAATGGGAACAAGAAGACGCCTTTATCTATATCAAAAAAAACATTTTTGGTTCAAAACACTTGTCCATTTGACGCAGTTTCTGTTTTAATTGCAATGGCGTATACAGATATAGTATCATATAAGCAATTTATTGACAAAACTAAAAACGATTTTCTTATATTTTGCAAAAATCTTGCTCAAGAAGGACCAACTCTCAATATATATAAAAGTAGAGTATTATTACTTCGAACCATTTTTAAAACTAATGCTAGTATTAAAGACACCAACTTGATAGATGCCAGATGCAATGTTACTTTAATGATAAAGTCTTACTTAAGAAATGCACCATCATCCATCGAAACTATAACTTGTTTCAATAACTGTCCTTCCTCTAAAGTACTTCAGGATCCTCTTATACCATTACAATTAACGAACAAGTTTGACAATTTGGAAAAAGATTTAAAAGCATTTATTGCAAAGAAAACCAAAAACTGTTTGAATTGCAATGGAAAAAAAACAACTTCAAGATCTCTGGGAGAACATTTATTTATTGAAGTTGACTATTTTTCTGAAGTAATATCATATGAACTTCAAGAATTTCCTGACTATATAGAGATCAACAAAGACAGGTATTATATTATCTTAAATTATACAAAATTATATAAATAATGATAAATAAAAATAATTATGTAATATGTTGTATAGATATGTAATTATTGGCGTAGTTGGATATGGAAATGATCATTATATTTCATACATTAAAAGAAACGGCAAATGGGAGGTCCACAATGATTTGCAACCAAAAATAGTATGGACAACATCAAAAAAAAACAATTGAACCACATTTATTAATGTATGTTAAAATTTAAAAAAGTAATCATTAGTTTATATTCATTCCACTTTTAATTTTTTTTTTATTTTCTAATTACACAATATATTGTAAATATAAAATTTTAAAAGGATAATTTTTTAAAGTTAAAGACAAATAAAGGATTTGTATTCGGAACTTTTACTTTCTTTAAATTAAGAATAAACATAATCAATTTAAAACAGATAAATTAGATCTACATAAAACACTATAAACATGAACAATCCACACTTAAAGTATTTAATATTATATTAATTACAAGTTATTAGTAAAAAAGTTTTTATGACAAATGTACCAAGTTACAAATTACAAAACTATGGTTGCAAATAGGTGCAAATCGGGGGCAACATTTTGGTGTCAGTTTTGTTCCGGTACGACCATTTGGGGGGGCTACGTGAAGTTGGCCCCCCCAGTAAAAAAATAAAAATTGTGTTGCAAGTATTGAGTTGCAAATTATGAAACCATCGTTGCAAATAGTTGCAAATCAGTTGCAAATTTTTGGCGTAATTTTTGAAATTATATGAAAACATGGGGGGGCCATCTTCACCCACGTTCCAATGTATCTAATTTTTAATATAAATCCAAAATTATTATTTATATCAGTGTTGGACAGTTTTCTTTCACGTAAATGCATAACTTTCCTGTCAACAATAACATAAAATTATACTTCACATTTCATTTTTTGTACTCCTTCCAATAATTCATCGTTACTTTTAGTTTCATCGAAAAACTTGTTTCTCTTTTCCTATCTCACACCACCCTAGGAAAATAATTGTTTTGAACACATCGTTTTTGCTTGTTCTAAGTACATATCAAATCTTTCTCTAAAGTCTTCCACATGTTTTTCTAAAGATGCATACAGTGTTACATCTGTGCCTAGGTCTTAATCTATAGACTGTAAACTAATACTTGTTGCTTTAAATATTTGAAGTATAGGTGTCCAAATAAACATCATAAAACAAAAATTTAAACTCTCAATTTTATTTTTAATTAAACGAGCTTCGTATCATGTATCTTTTTTTTTGTCATTCGTCATCACAAATAGTATTTAAAGCACTGAGTACTTGTGCATAACCAGTACACATTGCTCTACATACATCGTACCTGGATGACCAACGAGTTGAAGACAATTTTTTTATTTCGACACAACCTGGATTCTTTTTGATAATATTAGTCAAAATATTGAAATCTAAATGTTGAAACATAAAAGAAATTGTAAATTGCTTGACACATAAAAAATAATTTTGTGCCATCCTGAGTTGTACCTGCAGCATTAGAACCAATTAAATTCAAAGAATGTGCTGAACATGGCACAAAAAAGGCTGTCGGTGAATAGTTTTTAATTCGAGTCTGTAATCCGTTATAAATACTAGACATATTAGACACATTATCATAGGATTGACCTTTACAATACTTCAAATCTATATTAAGTCACAACATTTTTTAAGTAATGTTTGGTCCATGTCCGATCCTTTATGTCCAACGGAGGGAATAAAACCAAGAAAACGTTCCACCGGTAAACCTTCATTTGAAATATACCTTATAGCGACTGTGAGTTGATCTTGTTACTTTAGAAGTCGAGTCTATATAAGTGAAAAATATTTTCTCTTTATAATTTTGGACACAATTTTATCTATTACAGTATTACTCATTAAAGTTATATACTCATCACATATATTGGAAGATAAGTATGATATGTTTTCCTTTATTTCCATAATTAACTATATGTGCAGACAAAAAAGGATCGAATTTAACTACTAGCTCCAGACAACCAAGATAGTTTCCGTTTTATTTTGAACCAAAGTTATGACTATTTCCTCTAAAAGCTAAACCTCTAGTTGCTAAAGTGAAACTGTTTATAAATGTTTACTGTTTTTTGTCTATAAAAAAAAATTTTCAAATAAGAAATTTGATTTTCAGTATTTATTCTTAGTTTTAAGTCTATGGCACCATGGTCGTCTTTTTTGATTCTAAAAGACTAGATTCTAACTGATTCAGCATGAGTTTTACTAGTCTCATGTTCTTGTAGACATTTATTACAGTTTTCCAGTTTATAAAACTTTTGTTTTTGTTTCTGAAAATAGTTGTTTTAGGCGAGAAAAGCAAGCATTCGAGACAAAATAACGAGTTTTTTGAAGAAGAATGTAAAACCCATTCTCTTAGTTTTTTTCCCCATTTTGAAGTTTTCTCATAAAATGATCAGGAGTCAGACGTCTACTTATATTACCAAACATTCGTTTTGTTTCTGCAAATGGTATAGTTGATATATCTTCTGAGGATTTGCAAGTAAGAAATTAATGTAATCTAAATTTAAGTTCCATTTTATTGGATTAGGTCCGGAAATTAGTGATGTATCATTATAATCATAGAAAGTTATTTCTGCCTAAATAAAACGGAAAAATGTTTGTTTTAAAACGGTGCTGAGTCGTGAGACATAGATGTCAGATGATAGATTTAATAGAAAGTTTTATAAAATTGTATTTAAATACAGATACAATTGTATAAATACATCCATTTAGAAGGTATAGTGAGTACTGCTTAATGTTTTCACATTGATCCAATCAAGGTTCCCGATAAATAGCGGTTATTGGCAAAGTACAAATTCGCGCTGATTGATAGGCCGGAGCACCGTGGATTTTATTGTTCATTATAATAAATGCATAAATAAGGATGAAATAATAACGAGAGTAATAATAATAATAATAATAAAATACAACTCAAGACACAAAAGTTATGGTGGGAAAAATTATAGATAAGTAAGTTGGTGCCAAGAAATCTCATAGGACGTAAAACTCGGACATAATAAAATAATTTACTCAATGAGTCAACTACGAGGCAAAATAGATACTTATGCCGGGTTGCATAAACGATCGATAAAAACAGCACGATAAGGTATACTAATGGGTCGATAAACCATTATATAAATATCTTTATTGGTTCCTTAAAATACATCACTGTTGCATAAAATGTTAAACAAATATATAATTATTTGATAACTTACCCAGGTCATGGTAATATGGTATAAGCAATTAATGATAAAACGGTCATCGTTTGTTATCATCGTTTTTTGAAATGGTACCGATTGCGACTATTATTAGGTTACAATTAATATATTACTTTACTTATTACATTGACATTGACTGACGACTATTGAGTACCATCAGTACCGACAAATGATAAATTTCATATCTGTTATTGTGTTAAAATTTAATTTTGATATTTTATAAATTATTATACTACAAAATGATGAGTAAACGTAGAAGCAAGAATGTCAGTGATGAAGAAAAGAATGTATTATTACAGTTAATCCAACCACATTTAAGTGTGATTGAAAACATTAAGGTGTGTATTAAAATTTAGAGTAATAAGTATTTTTAAAATACTATTTTATTTAAGTTGAAATATAATTGAAAACATTATTATTATGTTAACATTTACTTAACATTTTTTGAAATAGACTGATGGTGCTACAAACAAAATGAAGTGTAGTGTTTGGGAAAGTATAACTACCAATTATAATGCACTACAAACTACTGGACCAAGAACAAGCAGTCAGTTAAAAGCTTTGTTTGACGTTATGAAACGTAAAACTAGAAAAGACAAAAGCTCTGAAAAAGTAATTTATTTTAAAAATATACATAATATTTGACTATTTATGCTTAA
Source organism: Myzus persicae (assembly GCF_001856785.1). NCBI lineage: Eukaryota > Metazoa > Arthropoda > Insecta > Hemiptera > Aphididae > Myzus > Myzus persicae. The sequence continues at coordinate 6,826 of NW_019103927.1, forward strand.
ATTCTTTTCTAAGTAGGTGGTGATATTTTAAACTAACAATATTATTTCATTGTATTTGGTTTAATGTACTTATGTTATTTTTAATAGTGCTCAAACAGATGTCAAATATTTTGTTGTAGATTATTGTAAATAATAAATTTTTTAATACAGGTTAATTCTTACATACATCAGACTGCAGTACAAACTGAACGAGAAAAAGATTTGATGTTGGATCTTATTTCAGAAAACAAATTATCTGTTGTATGTTATACATTGTAATAATTAATTGTTTCACATATTAAATTATATATTTATTTATGTAGGATTCATTTGCTTCTTCGGATATACAAGCTAATGCATGGAATACCATTTCTGAAGCGTATAACCAACTGCAAACCAGTGGGATAAAAACTATAGATGAATTAAAAACGATGAATCAACTTTTATACAAATCGGCCAAATCTGATTTAAATAATGAAAAAGTAAGTACTATGTATAATAATTTAATGAATAAAGTAGGTTGCTTTTTATCTCAATGCTAACTCTACACAATGGTGGGCATTAACTTGTTAAAAAGTTAAAACTAAGTAAAAAGTTAATTTTTTTAAACTTTTTAACTTAACTGGTTAGTTATTTTTGATTTTAACTTATTGACTTATTCAGTTAAATTTTGTATTGTTTTAACTTAGCTTTTTATAGTTAATCATCATTATTGTACAGTTAAGTTAATTTTAATTTTTATATGCATATATGTAGCCCACGAGTTTCTAGTAACAATGTAGTACCTACCTATGTACTATAATAATAATTAATCTATGGTAAAATTACCTATAAAAAAACTTGAGAGGATAATATTTTTGAGGGTATGACATATCGGTTTTATATTTTATTGTTATTTGATTTTGTATTGGACTTTCAAAATAATAATTGTTTTATGTTTTTGTAATGGGTTTACTTTAAGATTACTCAAAAACATAAAACAATGATTCTTCATAAATGCGTTATGTCTATGTAGCGCATGGATTAGAGAGAAAACAAATAGTGAGCTGACATCCTCTAAAAAACTTTGTTCTATATTTATCTATATTTTCTGTTGTGTTTTATCTCCATAACATTTAAATATGATTTTAATAGAGAGACATTTACAAAACTGGAGGAGGACAATCTCAAATTCATTCTTCTACTATAAGCAACAAAATAATTGGAATGATGGGTAACCGATTTGAATCAGTAGAATCACCTTATGATTGTGATGGCGATTTTCCTAGTACATCTGCAGTTATAAATAAAAGTTATACTCCAGTTTATACTGACGATCAATATGTTGAAATTTTTGATGAATGTAGTCCAGTAGAATGTAAGTACTTTAAATAATTTTTAAAATTCAATTCGAAAATACTTTATTTTGTGTTGTTGTTTTTTTTTAGATTCTTATTTGGGCCCTAATGATATGGAAGTAAATGCTTTAGAACCGATATCTCTTAAATTTGATGATGTGGTAGATGATCAACACGCAGCATATGGTAAAAATTGTTATTACAATTTATAAAACACATTTTATACAAGTGTTTAATTTTGTTTAGAAAACATAACTAGTCACAAGCAGTCAACACAAAAAGCAATCGAAACTTCAACGCCACGAGAAAAATTTCCCAAGAGTTCAACAACGCGTGTACCTCCCAAGAAGATATATGAAAATTTAAATGAACTTACTAACAAGCAATTAAGTTCATATAATTTAAAGGAATCATTTATAAATGACAACAACAATCTTAAAAGAAAACAGTCTGATAAAAAGCTAGAAATTTTAGAAATTGAAAAAATTGTGGCAATTGAAAAACTGAAGGGAGAAAGAGACAATTATATTTCCCAAGCCAAGCAAAACAAGCTAAAAGAAGAGATTTTAGAATACGAATTGAAAAAAAAATTAAAAGAATTATAAGAATTATTATTATTTATTTATAGTTACATTTATAAAACAAAAGGAATTATGATTTTATTTTAATTTTAATCAAAAGATATTTGACTGTTATTATATATTTTTCAGATATTAAAAAGTAGATAATGTGATAATGATAATGTGATTAAGAAAAATAAGTTTCTATTACATTGTTTCTTACAACATTTCCAATCTGTCTTACTGGCAAAGCTGGTAGTTCTTCTAATAAATTATTGTCTAATTGCTGTTCATTTAATGGCATTTCATCATTTTGTTTTAGTAAAATATTATACAAAACTGCAGTAGCAACAATTGTTGTCAAAGCTGTCCTTGGTTGAGTGCGAATGCCAACAGATAAGACAGGAAATCGTCGTTTTAAAACTCCAAAAACACGTTCAATGACATTCCACGTACCTATTTGGGCTTTCTGTATTTAACATAAAAATTAACTAATATTTTATCACTTAATGACATCTACAAATATGCTTACTTGATAATTTTTTTCGGAGTTAGTAGTGGGATTCAGTAAGGGAGTCATGAGATAACTCCTGCATGGATAACCACCATCACCCAGAAGAAAACATCCTTCAAACTCATTGTTTTCGAACTGGGCACGCAGTAAACTGTTGTCAAATACAGTGCTATCATGCACAGATCCTGGCCATCTGAATACATAGTACTAATATTTAATACAATTTAAAAATAAAATATATTTTTCGTAATACCTAGCCACAATATTCATTATCTACATTTTGCTGTTACACACAGCTTGTACATTAAATGAAAAGTAGCCTTTTCGATTTCTGAATTGTTCGCCTATATCGCTATTTGGGGACTGTATTCTGATATGGGTACAATCAATAGCACCAATAACTCTGGGAAAATTATGCATTTGGTAGAATCCAATCTGTACTGCTTGTTTTTCATTTTGGTTCTTAGGCATACTAATAAACAATGGACGAAGACAAGCTAAACGTTTTGAAACACGTTTTACAATTCTGCATACAGTAGACTTGTGGACTTGTATATGATCACCTAAAACCACCTAAAAAAATAAAGTGTATCTTAAAATACTAAAATAATATTTTTTATTATAAAAATGCTAAAGGGTCATAATTAGATTAAGCAAAGATCCATAAATGTATCTTACTTGAAATGCTCCAGTAGCATAATACCTTAATGCTATTAAAAGTTGAATTTCAGGTATGATTGCATAATTTCTACTGGTACAATGTTTTAAATCATTACCAACTGCATTAAGCAACACCATAAATGTGTTCTTTGTCAATCTATAACATTGTTAAATAAAATGCTTGTTGAAATATTAAACTATTACTTATTGGCGTTTATGAATAAATATTGGTAGATATTTACACAACAGTGACTTACCTAAATCTTGTATTGAAATCCAAATCATCGTAATTTTCAAGAGGATTGAAACGATTACGGAATGTTCGTGGTCTCGGAAGATTCACAACAATTTCAAAAATATGTTCATCATCATCTGATGATGATAATGATGATGATGATGATGATGATGATGACGATGTATTTAGATCCATTATGTTAAATAGTTATAAAATAATAAATATAAAATAACTAATTTAAAAAATGTATAACCACAGTAGCGAAGCGAACGGAAGCTATTACCTAGCGAGTTTTTTAAATTTTAAATTTATGATAACAAACTGTTATCAGTTCAATAAAGTTAAAGAGTTCTTTTTGTTATTAATCGAACCAAAATCGGCCCTTCAATTTATCGAACCGATAACAACATATTTATCGGATCGATAAAAGATAAAAGTCGTTTATGCAACAGACAATATTTTTATGGATCCGATTTCTGTATTATCGAACCGATAACTGCTTATCGATCGTTTATGCAACCCGGCATTAGAGTATAATAATAATTAATGAACCATGCCGTGACCCCAATGGCTCCACTGGACGGTACCAGTCTATATAATATGCATCATGTATAATTAATGATAATGTTACACAATAAAATATGTCTTACCAGCCAGATATCTTAAGTTTTATTTTATAATACACACATATACCTTAAAAAGGAGGGGTCTGATCATCATTTTTGGGTATCACCGGTCTTTCCTCGTACATCCCCGGGGAGGACTTCAGCTGTCGCTACTTCATGTTGTCCATAAATATACAGGAGAATAAAAAAAATACAATGTTGTCGATCGTTTGGCAGCAAGGAGAGAAGAGAGGAAAAGAAAGAAACCGGCCTGGTGGCAGACGGGTGGTGGGAGAAAAGTACAATTCTAATACTGATTATAGGTAATAGTTATGACTTGGGAACGGATTTAAATCCTCTACAAAACAAGAAAAATGCCTTAAAAAAATACGATTTGATGCCTTAAAAAAATGCTTTAACATCAAAAAATGCACTAAAAAAATGACCTACAAATCTTTAAAAATGGGTTTATATTCAATAAAAACAAAATTTTGAATTTAAAACTTATAAAAAAACACATTATTATGAAAAATCTAATAAAAACTATTTAAATACTATACAACCTTAATTAATTAACTTTCAATTATCTTCTGACCATCTTATTTTTACCCTAAAAAATAAAAAATTTAATAGGTATACCATTTAGATAAGTATATTCGTTATACTTTTTACCTTTTGTTTCATAGCATTGTATAATCAGGTGCTGCTTAATATTGTCAAACAGAAATCTTCGACGGTTATCGGCCAGTATTGTTTTGTATCTCGAGAAACTTCGTTCCACATCAACTGACGTCATAGGTGCAAACTTCATATGAGCCATATCATCAGCAGTTAGTTCTTCAGATATTGTACTATTTCGAGATGTTGCTTTTCCTTCCAAAATATTTGAAATATGTTTCATTGTTTTAAATCCCGTATTTTTTTCAATTACAACTTCTAGTTTTTTTTAATAGATTTTCCGATACTACTGTTGTCTGTTCCAATTTCATTTTGTACTTGAGCAATAATATTAATTGCGGCAGCTAACGATAATGCAGATGTTTCCAATGTAGTTATGTATTTTGCTAAATTTCCATAATTTGCTTTGATAAATGTCAAGTTTAGTTCCAAATTATTATCATTTAAAAGTTTTTGTACATTTTCAATTGCTACGGCATCTTCTTTATCAAACCCTATCACAACAGATTTAATCAATTGATAATTTTCACAATATTATATGGCTGCTGATAACCATGTACCCCACCTAGTTAGTATTGGTTGAGGGGGCATTGGTATCCCTGGCGCCATTTCTTTGAATTTCAATACACGAGATGGGCATTTCAAAAAAATCTTTTTTACGTTCAAAATAAAAGCATCAATTTCGGGAAATTGTTTGCGTATTTCTTCAGCTACTCTGTGTAGAGAATGTGCCAAATATGTAACGTGTTCCATTTTTGAGTAAAATGCTTTAATATTTTTCCCTGCCTTCACCATATAAGGTGCTGCATCACTGAGAAATAGGAGTAAATTATCGTGTTTAATACCCTTTGGCCACAACAAGCTCATAGATTGATCAAATAATTTAGCTATAGTACTATTATTTGCTTTTTCTAAGACTTCGCAATCAAATAAAAAAGTTTTACCGGGACATCCAATTTCTAAAGTGCCGATTATGACATTAGTGACATATCGGCTATCTACGTCTGTAGTCTCATCTATACTCACCCACAATTTTTTATTCTCCACGTAAGTTCTAATAGAATTTATTGTATTATTGTAAGTATTGCTTACATAGTTCTTTCGAATCACTAGGTAAAGTTGGATAATCCACCGACAGCGTTTATGAAGAAGGCTGATATTATACAGTGGTTGGAGAATAAAGGTGAAAAAAAAGAAAATAGACTATGGTAATACAAGAATTTTTAGACATCATAAAACAAATGAAGCCACTTCATGACAAATTTGTTATTGATGAAATTGCTAATTCACAAAATAAAACAATTTTACGTCTGCTACCTTACATTGTGAACTTAGTCCAATTAAAATTGCTTGGTCGTTGATCAAGAATCTTGTAAGGTGAAGGATGAACAACACCTTATTCAAACTAACTGATATAGAGGGCGTAAAAATAGTTGATGATGATATGTGGAAAACTTTATAAGACACTCGCTTAATTTGGTTTTGAGTGGATCTAGTTTCAGACATAATTGCAGAATAATAACACTGAAGACACCAGAAACAAAAACAAATAACTAGGAACTACAAACCTTGAATTCCACTATTATAACTATCTATGGTTATTTACTAAAAAGAAAAAACAATTTGAGGTATATCTAATTTAGAAATTGTAAATACATAAATGAAAATATTTATTTGGGGTTAAAATGTATGACTTTTATTGGAGAATTTGTCGCATGATTTCAAGAATTGGCCCCCAGAGCTATTAAAACACTGTTTGGACCCCTTTCTATATCATACAGTAAATTTTGATAATGAAATTTGTGGTGGTGAACACTGTATTAACAGTTGATTATTTGTAGAAATGTTGTAGATGAACCTGCAACACCAATTAAAGTTCTCTTTATCTTAAAAAAAAAAAATGTGGAGGCTTTCCAAATGTTTTTATTGCTCTGCGTATATTACTGACCATATACTTCAGCTGGAGCTAAACGCAGTTTCTTTAAATTAAAACTTATCAAAATATTTTTAAGACACTCCATGTTCCAACAGACATTAACAGGCTTAGCGACCCTAGCAATTGAGAAAGACGTATCAGAAAAAAATAAAAATAAACTATGAAACCCTAATTCAAAACTTTGCAGTACAGAAAAATAGAAAAATAGTTAGTGGTCTTATAAATATCGAAGACGTAGATGTCATTTGTATTCAGACATTTAGATAATCCCTATATAACCTTTTACATGTAAATAAGGTACACATCTATTGATAACAAAAGAAGGTTATTACGTCAAGTACGTAGACATTATTGTAATGGGCAGGCTGGTACCTATAAAAAGATTGAGAACCTCTATTCTAGTACCAAAGGATTCCGATATAATATTGTAAGTCCAGGGCCTCGAATTCTAATGATGCCCCGGGCCTCACCAAACCTGGAAACGGTGTATGTCATGATGGACCTTAAAATTTTTTTTAAAATTCTTGTCTAATTTATTGTTAAGATAAAATATTATATTAGGTAATGTAATTCGTTTTTCGCTTAATATTATTTTTCCATAACTAGATATAATTTATTAAAATTCTTCTGTAGTTATTCTATTTGTTATTAGACTTTTTATCAAGTAAATAAGTTATTACATTTTTTTTTATTCAATAATAACTCTGACAGATATTAATTATCAAGATCGATAAGAATATCAATATTATTTACGGCTGCATACGAACTGAGTCCCAGTATAACCTTTTATGACGAATTGAGTTCCGGGTGTTTTAGGGTATAAACCAATTGAGTCCAGTGAAATTGTAGGTATAATACTAATTGAGTCCATGTTTTAATACTAACTGAGTCCCGTTAAAATATTATAATATAAAATAATTATTATATTAATATTTTAATTAATCTATAACCAATATATATTTTTTCGTTTGATACAATATATATTGATGGGACTTTTAAAAGCTGCCCAATACAGTTTACTCAACTGTTTACTATCCACGGAATGAAAATAATAACTCCATACCATTGGTATTTTGTTTACTTTTGAACAAAGTTTCAATAATATAATATGTATATATAGGTATATCCGTGTGGAGCGACTTTTGACGCGCTGCATAATTTTCTCTGTGTGTGGATGGTCATTTTATATTTTACTCAAAATAATCCTCGGACTCAATTCGTATACAATTAGTTTCCTAACCCCGGACTCAATTAGTATATGTCTCGTTTGTACCCGGGACTCAATTAGTATATTAATTTTTTCCGTTCAGGTACGGGGACTCAATTAGTACACAGCGTTATTTACTTGACCTGATAGTTTATTTTACGAATACTTATAAATTACTATACACGTACCTACCATTTTGTCTGGGTAGAAATCTATCGAAAGAACCTCATATGTTTTCAACTCAGCATTTTTTTGAGCTCTTACTCTTCTTTTTTGAAAACCTGTTTTTGGTGGCATAAATTTTAAATAAAATTAATTTGAAAATTTAAAATAATAACATACGATGCACCACGTAAGGTAGATATTCCACAGTAACTAATTTCGATATTTCACGTTTATAACAGACGAATCAACGTGTGCTTCGTCGTAAAAGCAATGTTGCGTCCGAACCAACGATAATGATAGGTATTATCCAAAAAACTAGGTTTGTTCGACAGGGGAGCCAACATAGTCAGAGGAGCCGTCTTGCTCAAGTCCAACTTTCATCCAATTAGCAATTTGTCTGAAATTAGATAAATGTTTTATTTAATAACTTATAGAAAACATTTATCTAAAATAAATTAGAAAGTTTGAAATCTAGAATTTAATACATAGCTTCAAATCAGTGTGTACATGTTTAATCAGTAAACATTTTACTCGGACTGATAACGATCAAAATTAGTGTAGGTACCTAGTAACCTTAAGTTTATTTATTGTATATTTTATAAATAATTTTTTCAACGTTTACATTTAAATCATATATTAAGTCAATAATTTACCTTGGAAGTGAATTTTTTATTACCGTCATACATATCGTATATCACATAAAATGGCTCAAGTAAAAGAATGTATACAAAAAGCATATGAAGTATTAAATACAAATATATTTTAATTAATTAAGAGTTAAACAGTTAAACTATTATTATTTATTTGGTATTTCATCAACAATACTTTAGTGTTCAACAGTACGTGACACCGTCGTTCCAAAAAGCTGCTTGCGCAAACCATCCAAGCATAATTGCAGATGTAAAAATATCACGGCTTGCAAAGCATTAAAGGTATAGAAACAATTTAAACAATGATCCAATTTTTTCATGATTTATTGGTGTTGTATATTTTCGGTTAAGTCTTCAAGGTGAAGACTGTTGCTTGTAATTCAGCAGGTATTAAATATATTCAGTTATTATGTAGATAGGTGTTTACTGTATTCTCATTTTCACTGTATTAACATTGATATGAAATTTCTGTGGGTATAACATTTAAAATATTCCAAATCTTAAACGAACAAAGTTTTTTGTAATCTAGGCTTGCAAGAAATGAATGAGTACCAATTAAGCATAATTATTAATGGTAGGAAATAGCGAAATATAGCTAAAAATGTATGTGGGAATAGCAGACATATTAAAATGTATACCTAAGTGTGAGTAGAAAAGGTAGTAAGGTACCATAGAACAAGAGATATTTTCTTGCCTATTTATGTACATTTTATGAATTTTAACATCAATACCTTATAAAGAATAACTAAACGTATTACCTAAATTACCTGTCTTCCTTCTAAGTACCTTTACTTATATCTATAATAACCATCTAGTAAAGTAGTACTCACAGTACTCTGAGCGTATTGTGATGTGTTTTATAAAGCGAATATACTTGTAAAATAACCATGTATAGCAATTAATTACGTTTAAAAATAATTTAAGGAGTTCATCTAATTTCAGTCAACAGTAAAGGTCAGATAGTAGTCATTTATAATTTATTTTTAGTTTTATTAATATAATAATAATTCATAGGTATAATTGTATAATATGTTATGTTGTATGATACAAGGTAAAGATATAATTTGATATATTATTCTGTTTTTTTAGAATGAATACAAATACGTGCAGCCATGTCGACCGGATCTGTGTATACCAGCCACGGTAAGTACGTATACCCCGTACCCGCTTACACATACACAGGGTGTGAGAGTTTTATCAGTAAGACATGTTTTTGAGCAAAAAAACTGGTCACTTGCCGGCCGTTATGAGAACGATACCAATACATTTGTTGTCTAGGGCTTACACACGAATGACACGTTCACTAGTTTAAGTAGTATGCTGTTAGTTTTAATATTAGAGTGAGTCGTCTTAATATCAAACATTTAGGTAAGAACATTATCTGTGTTTAAGCGTTGGATTTTATTCGATATTTTAAATTTCAAGAGAGAAATAAACATGTTTAATTTGTGATATTTCACATACTCATATCTTGCTTGAAAATTAACATACCGAAAAAATCGCGGATCCTTAAGCGTAGATACTCTTACTAAAAGTTTGATAATAAGTAAATTAATTTTAGTATCAAAAATAACAAAACACCATTGAAACTAATTAACGAAATCTGGCATGTCGTATACGTTGGCAAGACCTCCGTGTAAGACAACGATTCCTAACCTTTTATGAAAATGACGATAACATTTTTAAATTTAACTTTTGACGACCCCTAAAGAAAAAAATCATAATTGCAAACAAAACTATTATTATTAACACCAAATTAGTAAATATATACATATTTATCTATTCTCAAATAAAATACATTTATACTAATATACTTAACAATACCAAAACTATTTACGATAACGACGCATCAAGACGCGCGGAATTTATGCTTACCAGGAAAAAAATTTTAATTGAATTGATGTCTTGTTGAGTGTAAATCATATTATTAAATTTATCGCCATCACTTCTACACATTCCTCTCACAACCTTAACTTTTTCGTACTAAATGTATGCCTCAAAACCTGTTCTGAGATGTCCTCTTTAATTTAAAAAAAAATAAATGAAATCAGTAAGGGCTTTCTCAACTGATGCTATGACAAAGGGAATATTGTCCATTTTTATACAATTTATAGATTTAAAAATATTTTTTTCCTCTATCATTTATCATCGGAGTAGTTCAGAAATTTTTTTTCTTGATAATAAAATTAATATAATATAATATCAAAGTTATACTTTCACGACCCACCTTCAAAACTAGGAAAACGAAAAAAAGATAAATCTTAGACTAAGGATTTACTTGGGTTTGACTCACGTTCTTTTGTCTTAATGATATTCCAATATTTTAATCTTTCTCATGTTCAATGAATATTAATTTTAAATGCCTTTCTTATTATTAGGTCATGATTATTAAATTAATAAAATAATAATAAGGAAGTTAAAAATAATAGTTAAATTGCATCCATGGCATTCAAAAAAAAAGTTGTTGTGCGAATGTGCAAATTTAAGCGTCCCAAAAATATTTTAATTTTTTGAAAGTATGTATAATTATGTTTATTAGTTGACAAAAAAAAAAACCGAACTCAAAATATATTTTATGATGAGTTATTAAGTGTTTTCACTTATCGTGATCACACTGTTTATTTACAGGAATATAAGTATACATTTTAAATGTATGATAGAAACAAAAATAAGATGCATAAATTAAAAATCAGGCTAAATGGTTGACGCAACTGAAATGTACTTTAAAAAAAATACTTCAACCCTAGTAGCAGTGTGTCAATTATCGATAGATTATTACTCACTATTTACAGCAAACACACCTGAGTGATGCGCGGTTCGCTGACGATTCCATCTACAGCCGTTCATTCTACCAACACGACGTCTGTCGTGCGAAGCCTGTCATACACGCTGACCATTTAGTAATGGCCGGTGAATTTCAGGACGAAACGGTGCACAAGGTTCGTTTACTAAAAAAAAATCCTTCCATGAAAATTATATTTTATAACATTTTTATTATCTAACTACGATGGAACATTCCTTTAAAGTATTTGTAACATAATTCACGAGTAGGTGTATCTCTATAAATTAATCTTAATATATAATCATATGGTTAAATAAAAACAATATCTTAACAAGCCTAGTGACTTGAATTATTCATTGCATCGTTTAACTACTGTAGTTGAGTTACCCAGTACAATGTGCTCCGGTAGTACAAAAAATCACTCCCAAGGACCATTGTTTGACGGGCACGGGTCCAATGCGGCTGATAACCACTCAACAACACGATTATTACGGGCCATGCGATACTGGGCGCCGGAAGAACATTATACCGCTAAGCAACCTTATCCGATCCGAATGTCCGATGGCGGGGTTGACTACAACTAATTGTTCGTACCAGCCAGTGTGCGCCGGACCGATGGAAAATTACAAACCACACACATGGTATGCGCCATACTGGCATCCGGTAGATTTCAGGTTCAGGTGTGAGTGTGTGTGGACAAGACATAATTTCCCAAAACTACATTTCTGTTCTCACCAAAATTTCTACAGTGGACATTTTAAAAAGCACTTAAAACGAATAATTTATATGTAGTAGCTTAACTAAAATAGCATTGCTTAAATACGGTCACACATACTTGTAGGTTTTTTTTACGTACACACATATAGATACCGAAACAAGTATAATTTGTATACATATATTATGTAGCTCATAATCATTTGTGTTTAAGATTTAAGTCGAATACACCAATCTACATAGAGTAATAAGATAAATACATAGTATCTTAATAAATTATAATATAAATTATGTAGGAAGGCATCAATAATTACCTACCTATTAAATGTAGCATGTATTAACTGTAGGTTAATAATCTTTAGGTTAATTGTCATATTAATAACAATTTTAGTTTATTTTAATAAAATGCTATAGATTTTAAAAATATGATGTTCTTATTCCAGGAGTTCTGCTCGTATAAACTACATTCCGCAAACTAATATATATATATTTATATGTGAATAATTATGAAAGGAATCATTATTAAGGTTTAGAGGAAAATGATTTATTTTAATTTGGACAGAAAAGAGTATTATACTGAAAACTGATGGGGAAGCCACAGTGTTTAAAATATTATCTCTAAAAATTAACATCTTGATTTCTTTTTAAAGTAAAATCTCGAGGAATACCCAATCTCTCTCTACCTATCCCCTCTACTCACTATCGCAAATCGTGGCCCAAAAATTGGTTAATCCTTTTTATTTTCAAACATAATATAATGTGTATTATATTGCATATATAGTTATACTGTTCCCGTGGAAGGCATGGATATGAATACAGTGCAAAGATGTAGCTACAAACTTGTTGAACCGAATGAAAAATTGCCAACTCCGTGGGCAGAAAAGCTGGAATATTGTAAGCCAGAGGACGCAGTAGAATGCTGTACGGTGTACAACTATAGGTATTTTTTTTCCTTAAAAATCTAAAAGCAGTAAATATAATATAACTCATCTAGTTCATCTCGGCCCTCGGCTGACGTCACAGGTAATGGGTTAACAATATATATAAAAATCGCAATGCCACTCGCAAACAATATGATACGAAAATAAAAAATGTTTAGTTATCAATGCCTAATAAAGTAAATAATAAATTTAATGATGATATAGCGAATAAATTAAATGTTAATTCTTCATGATAATATTATATTTCATATTGTCAACCTACACAATTTAAGTTGGTATTACATTACAAAGCAAAATAGTTTTTTAAATATTAAACTCTTTTTGAAACCCCGATTTTGTGAAATCGTAACTGTCGACGATGCCCAAGATGAACAAGCTAAGTTATACAACTATGAACTAATTCTAACACTTTAAAACCGTCAACATTATAATCGTATTAATTGATCCCTCTCAACGTGGTCAGCAATCTCTATAAAATTGTAATACTTTTCTTATAAAACTTTAAAATTATTATTTTTGTTAACACGTAGTTACAAGGAACCGGGTGCGTATATGCTGGACGATGGTTGTGGCAACACACTTGATATTGTCGCAGAAAGTAATTTAGGTAAGAGATCATTATAACGGAAGTATCTACTAACCATACATTGTGTATAACACCAAACATTTTTTCGGCAGAAAACTGTTGTCCGCCTAGCTGTTTGGCTGATAATGTGGATGATGGATTTAAATCGCGATTCATTAAGGCTCATCAGTTTGATGATTGACTATAACAAAAACGACAGTATTTATAATATAAATCAAAGTCTACACGTGCGATTCTTTAAATAGGAAAATAAACCTTTTAATAAATTGTTGACAAATTCTATAGCAAATTAGCTGAAAATTATTTTTCTATTATTATTTAATTGTTATTGTTGGTGTTCAAGTTGAATTTCAGATATGAACATAATTGTATATTATGTACCTCTAAGTAATATTCAATTTGTATGGTACATTTAATCCACTATTAGGAACTAAATACAGTGGTCACCGCTTATTAGACTCACTTTGGGACCTGACCATTTGAGTCCATTAACCGAATGAGTCAATAAGGCGAATGACCTCAAAAAAAATTTTTTAAATCCTTACATTTAAAAACTTATTCAGCTAAAAAAAATTTATTGAGATTCAAGGTATGTATGCATAAAAATAAAAATATAGCTATACGCAATTAAAAATAAAATAATATGTAATAAAATAATGTTTGTAAAATCTAATTAATTTTTCGATAAAAACCCATCTAGGGTTGATTGGATTTTCCCTTCTTCGGCCAACTTCATAATCATATCTTCACAGGATTTATGTTGCTCGAATACGTAAAAATCGCCTCTTTGCTGAATCCCTCTACGTACAATTTGAAGCCCAAAATACCGGTACCGACTTATTTCGCATTTATAACACGTTTGTTTATTGTATGTACATATTTTATTTATTTATCTAATTTTCAAATGACCCTATTAACCGGTGTGTGAGTCGAATAGACGAACTTTTTGCTGTGTGTTGGTATATGCACAAATCGGGACCAGCCGTTTTGAGTCTAATAGGCGAATGAGTCAATTAACCGTGAGTCCAATAAGCGGCGACCACTGTATTAAAAGAATCTCTAACAAAAAATGTAATATTCATGTTTAGGCATTGGGCAGTTCGGCTCTCCGAGACCAGCGGCGGCAACACAATTTACAGTACCTATACAGGTTACTAGCTGAAACTTATTTTTTGTTGCACAAAATGTTAACATTTTTGTCATAAAATGAAGTACAGTTAGCGTTTTTTAATTTTAGTAATTTCTCTTGGTACTACAAAATTAATCATTATCAAATATCAATATTTACCTATTCAATATCAGTAAATTTATATAATTACGAATAACCAATAACCATAAGTATTAAAATCATTTAGTATTTAACAGAAAACAAGTTTTGATAATTTTTTTTTGTAGTGTTTAGTTTTTTGTTTTTTGGTTTAACATGTACATATGTGTATTCATAAGCATACAAATATTGGATGTAAATATTTTCACCACCATATCTGTTTTATGTCCTCGCAGCTGCTACTCTCTTGTACATTGTTTGTGGATGGAGAGGTGTTATTTAAACCAAATAAATAAGGTGAAATACCATAACAACTAACTAGTGAATTTGGTAGCTTGTGAGTACCTAGTCGACGAGTACATACTTGTGTTTAGTGTTTTGTTGTCTGTGCGATCCAGTCGTTTACCAGTTATTTAACTTGTTTGTTTTTTTTTTATTATTTGATAAAATATATTATAAGGATAAAGATACTCATAGTCAGAGTAAAAAAATTATACATTTTGTGTATATGTTTTTTTAAAAATGTATAGAGAAAATCTTATTTGACGGCCGACTTTTTTAAATGTACTCAAGCGGTTATAGCCCATGCTTGTGGAATTTCGGTTCGGACCGTAAGCCGTATTGGTTCCGAAGCAACAAAGTCCGTAAATACACAAGCAATCGACGTTTCGTGTTTTAAATCTCTGCGTAAATCATACAAACGCTCGAAAATTCAAACAGAGTTGGACGATTTTAATGCAGTCATAGTCAGAAGAATTATTCATGACTCTTATGATAGAGGTGAGTACCCGACTGCCGCTTCAATTTCCAATACTTAGAGAGAAAAAAAATAATTACACAGGAAGCGTTACGAATTCTTAAAGTTTGAATTTTTCTTTTAAGAAGTGTAATGACGGACGTAAATTTCTTATGGAGTGCACAAGTTGCTCTACGATGTACATTCCTTAGAAAAATGTGCGCACTGCGTAAAAATGAGGAAAGTCACCCTATCGTTTATGTCGATGAGACTTGAGTTAACCAAAATCATTCGCGATCCATTTTTTGGCAGGACGACGAAAGTACGGAAGGTTTAAAAGTCCCAATTAGCAAGAAATCAGGTGTTCAAAAATGGCTTGTAGAAAAAAATGTTTCCTACAGCCCTCTCGAAACATTGGCTGAACTTAAAATAAAGGTTAAAAATTTAAAATACAATGCCACGTGAAAAGTCTTATCACGGTGATCGTTGATCAAGTAGTTTTAGAAAGGGGTCATGAGGTTATACGACTTCCTCCTTATCACTGCCAATATAACCCTATCAAGTTGATTTGGGCTCAAGTAAAATATCAAGTTTCCAAAAAAAAAAATACTTTCAAAATGGTAGACATGAACGCTTGACCACGAAGCATTAGATGCAGTAACTGTATATGACTGGGGGAAATATGTACGGCATGCCGAATCTCTTCAAACGAAGGACTATGAAAAAGAAATACACAAGGATGCCATACTAGAACCCATAATACTAACCATATTACCTGATGACAGTGATAGGAGTGACTATAAATACCTAGATAATGATAAAGAAGTTTTTTGTGACTGATTTATGATTGAATTGAATTAAAGTTTTGTATCTAAATCTATTATTATTTATAATGTTTTGTGTATATATATATGTGTGTATACGTTATAATATAATTATACGACTATTTTAAACTAAATTGATTACATTGATAGAACCATATTCTTTTGAATGGTTTTTTTCTTGAATAATATAAAAATATATTTTTGAAATTGCGCGCCAATTGTTTTTAGAGTTTTCAAAACTCCTTAGACGATTTCACCACTAGGATCGTGACGGTTGTGCCTATTAATTTTAAAATAGTTAATTTTCTATTTTATTGAAATACTAGTTGCTTGTGAAACTCGCTGTCCTGAAACTCGGGAGCTTGTGAGAGTCGGCGATGCAGACGTCAATGTCGTTGAAATTACTTTTAGAAGTCACTCCTGTTGACGTCATGGGTAGTTAAAAAACAAAAATTTAGGAGGTGATAACGATTTTTGATAAGTCTTAGAGATCTCGTTTCGAGCGCGGGAAT
>NW_019103927.1:24470-34470 GCF_001856785.1 Myzus persicae
AAAAAAAAGAAAAAAAAAAAAAAAAAAAAAAAAACAAAAAGAAAGAAGGAAGTAGGAATAAGTAATTTTGAAATTATTTCATAATGTAAGCAACACGAAGATTATGTTTACAATAATAATGGAGATAACAATGTAATAATCATTGGAACTTGGAAAAATCGTGTAAAAAAAACCGGAAAAAAATGCAAAAAATCCGGGCGGCTATGCTACAGCATAGGACTGCCGTGGTAAACTCATAAATTATTAGTTATTATTTATGTGTTGTGAGTTTTAATGATATTGTTAGACATAGTTATTAATGCTTTCCATAATATTTAATACTGTAACGTTTTTTATAAGCACGTTGATTTTAACGGTCAGTCTGAATTTTTTTTTATATCACTCAGTGATTCCTTAAAATATCCACTGACTTAAATGGGGTCTCCATTCACGTTCGTCGTTAGGTTAGCTCGCGGGGGTGAAGTCTGTATCCTTCCTGTACGTTGATAGTGCCGCCATAGTCAAGTCCTGTTGATATTTGTGCGTAGCTATTATAGCGGAGCGCCACATCAGGTTGTTCCGATATAAAAATGTATTAGTATTTATTATTATCTTTAATCTTTAAGAGCCCTTAAATAGCTCAATGTACATACGATTACCATATAATGTATTATTATAGATTGTTTCTGTATTGTTATACATTTGACATGGTGTCGCAGACACCACAGCATAAAGCACAAGTTGTTCACACAGAACACTTCACAAGTTAGTACAGTCGACCACCACAATTGCAGGTTCTGCAGTAACCTTGAGATGTATGTTGCTCCAAATCCGTTCCTATGAGAATTCGGTTAGTGCCAACGACTTGCGGTGTGTAGACGAAGGGTTACCCTGGTCTAAGTAATAACAAAACAAATGGTGTATGGGCGTTATACGCACGGCAAATATAATAACAATAATAATATGCTCAATAATGCAGCACACAATATATATATACAATTCACATATTTAGGGTTCTAAATTTGAAATATTTCACTTACCCCACAGAGGTTTTTAAAACAATTTTCATTTCGGCGGCTTATGAAATATTTTTTTTGATTCATTGTTGATCGTTATACTTGGGTTGATTTTTAATCTGAAAAAATGTAATTTTGACCTGTTACTGTTACACTTGTAAGTTGTCGTAATCGCGGATGAAGATCAGTTATACCACTAAATTTAAAAATCTATGTACATTCTACAATTTATAGTTACACGGAAAAAATGAATGATAATCGTACCTATGTATACAAACAATATATTATAAATTATAATACTATTATACTTATATATTTTTTACAAATTATAATAATCTCATATTTAATATTGCATATTTTAATTCAATTTATAATTACCTAATTCAAAATTCCTATTGAAAATAATTGTATTCTTTTCGCCCACGGTTTCACGTTTAACATTTTGGAAAGCGCTGTCTCAAAATGATGATGTTTGATATTTAGTTACAACTAATGAAACAACGATATTAATTGGAATAATAGTATGTATATATAATTATTAGTAGTGATAACCTTGTCTGATATATATATCTGATATCAGTATTTTTATTTTTAATCCTGAAGAGGTAGGTGATTGATGTAGATTTAATGATTGACTGCCATGAAAATGAAACACTACAAAAGTTCTGAGAATATTTAACTGATAACTATATATCCGATGAAAATATGTTCCTACCAAAGCTTTAGGCAACTAAATCATCAAAGCTGATGCCCTCATTCATTAACAAAAGTTTTTATTGTGATTCTCCCCCAATGTATACTTAATTGGCTGTTGTACAAGAAGTCTAAGCTGATGTTTATAGTAAATTAAATAGAGTCCCCTTACATAAAATTCCTAAAGATAGGGAAGTAAAAGAACGCTAATTAAAAAATAAAGAAACAATCCCACAGTATAGAGGAGAGTTAAGTAGGTATGGTTTCATTAAATCAATGTCATATTCAAATATACAAAAAATGTAAATATAAATTAAATCCATGACATGACACAACTTTTTTTTCAACGACGGCGCAACAATTCATGACAAATACTTAACTATCTGTATTATATAATAATTATTTTTAAACAAATACAATACATTTTTGAAGAGTTCCTCCTTCTAGTGGTGCTTTCTGGGTTATTCTAAAAGGCAATGTTATTTTTAGGCAAAAAGTGGAAACTATTTTATCATTTTTGGTCAAAAAAAGAACGTGGGCGAAAAGAGGAAGGTCATTTTTGTGTGAAAGAAAAACCACCCAGCTTTGGATGGTGGTGGAGTGGTGTTATTTAATTATTTGCGATTGCCTCCGAACGATGGTCGTACAAATTTTAAAATCTATAGTACTAATTCATACAAATTAATTACTAAATTAAGTATTAGTTAAACCTATATGAGTTTATAGTTTTTAACCTTATGTGTAGCTGAAATCATACCACCCCAGCCCCACACTTTTTTTTGTTCGATAGCGGGAACCCAATATCGAATAAATTTTGAAAATTGTCATACAAATTCATACTAAATATTGGTAAAGAAAATGTTCAAAAATTCTAAATGGGTGAGGACGGAGTTATGTATGCTATTAATACGCCAATCATCATAAGTCATAACTGGAGTTGGGATTTTAATGCCCTAAAAAAACCCGAAAAATGTCCTAAAAAAAATGCTTTTATGATCTACAAATTTTTTTATTTTTAATAATTTTAGTAGAAATTACAATCAAAAGTTTTAAAAATGTATTATAAAAATCTATTACAAGTGTGAAATGTAAATAGTTTTGGTATAAATCTAAAAAAAAAGTTGATTGTCCGATAATATAATACGAATTACGAGTACCTACTTATAATCTGTTATTTTTATTTAAAAACCATGTTGGTGTAAAAATCTTAAAATTTTATAATAAAATTTCAAATTCATACATCGATGGCGTAGCGCACAAGTGTGATAAGTGACATTTTTTTGAAAAATGAGTTAAGTGCATAATCAATTTAATCATTCAATTCTGCACATTATGCACAAACGTTGTAAGTGAATAGTTCATTATTTACTCCGCTAGATGTCGTGTTTATTTGAAATAAGTACAAATCTCTAAAATTAGAAAATTACAAATGTTGTAAGGGACTTTACAACATTTGTGATTTTCATGAATGTCTTTACGTTGCATTCAAATGTGTTAAGTGACGTTAAAACATTTGTGAACAATTTTATGAAATAAAAAAGATATTAATAATATTAATATTTGTCACGTTTGGCGCGCATTTTATAATCATAGAGAATAGAAACATTTCTATAACCTATCAAGCACACCTATCTAGCATATTATTATTATCAATATTAGCACCATAATATTAAAAGTTTATTTTCTTGTGATAAGTTCTACGCGTGACATCGTGTATTGCATTTAAAGTAAGTTAGGTATTATTAATTAAAACTATTTATGATGAGTATGCAGCTTACAATTATTTTACTTATTTAAATACCCTTTATTAATAATTATTCAAAATAAAAATGAAGAAAGCAAGAGCAAATAAATTAGTTACCCTTGCTCTTAATGTAAAAAATGAAAAGTGATGACAAAAAAAAGTCTGCCTTGGATAATGGAAAATCATTCAGAACAATTAGCTTTGATCTACAAGCTATTCTAAGCCTCCCATTTTCTGGAGAAAATCAATTATACTATAGAAGAAAATTAAATGTGTATAACTTCACGATTTTTGATTCTTATAAAAATGACGGGTATTGTTATGTCTGGGACGAATGCAACGGGAAAAAAGGAAGTGCAGAAATTGGTACATGTTTATTAAATTATTTGTCCCAGTTACCAGAATCAGTTACTCATGTTTCAACTTTCTCTGACACTTGTGGAGGCCAAAACAGAAATAAGAACATTTTGGCAGCAATGTTATATGCAGTAAATCGCATAGATAATATAGAAACAATTGATGTCAAATTTATGGAATCTGGTCATTCGTATCTTGAGGCAGACTCTATACATGCTACTATAGAGCGACATAGGAAACATAAAAAAGTATTTACCACCAGAGAATGGGCATTATTGTTTTCATCTGCTAGGATAAAACCTAGTCCATACAAAGTTAAAACTATGCATTATAATGAATTTTATAACCTTGAAAAATTAGTGAGTTCTATGATACAAAATACAACTTTGAACACAGAAAAAGAGAAAGTAAATTGGTTGAAGATAAAGTGGATGAGATTTCAAAAAAATGAGCCTTATACCATGCAATACAAATATGATCAACAAGAAACGGTATTCAAAAAAATAGACACATCTATGAAAAGAGGTGCAGGTAGGAAACAAGAATGGACTTCAGTTAGTTTAGATATCAAGTACTCAAAAAAAATTCCTATCAGCGAAGCAAAGAAAAAAGACTTGAAGTATTTAATGAATTGTAAAATAATACCAAATGATTATTATCAATTTTATAATGACTTGCCAACCACCAAAAAATGTCAACCACAAATGTCCTCAGATGATGAGGATACTGCTGATTGAAGTTCCTATTATCTATATTCTATATTTGTATTATTAATTAATAATGTTATATTTTGATAAGTTGTCATAAAATAAGTTGAATGTTTTTTTAGAAATTTTATAATATACTTTATTAAAAGGTTGAATATTTTAATTCGTTATACAATATATTAAAGCAGTTATAATAACAATTATAATATTATTTAAGTAATTGTTGTTCTTTATTGAAATTAGAAGAAAAATGTGATGTGTTTAATCATTACTTTTTACGTGTACAAAATGTGTTAAGTACAATAGCTTTTTTTAAATTTTTTTTTAAGAATACAAATGTGATAAGTGCAGGTTTTTTAAAAAAAAAATTTTTTTCTCGAGATTTGTCTATAGTAGAACAATAATTTTTAATCCTCATTACTCATTACATGTTAAGGAAAATTTAACAAAAATTTCAGTACAGTTTGTTACATTTTTGAATTGTTATAACATCTCAAACTTAAAAATCGTTCTCCTGAACAATTACGAAAATGTCACTTATCACACTTGTGCGCTACGCCATCGACATTTGGTTTCCAAAAACTCAAAAAATGCTCCAAAAACTCTAAAATGCCCTAAAAAATTAAGAAAATGACCTAAAAACTAAAAAATGCCAAAAAATGCAAAATATTCAAAATTAACTTTCTTATTCTCATTCAAATGTACATAAAACAAATTTGTGACAAGACGAGCATTGCACATTAAGCTTTTAAAAACAATGCAAAATGCACCGAAATCCCAGCCCTAGCCATAACTAAAGACCGGATTTATATGCATTTAAAATTTTTAAATATGCATGCAAACATGCACTAAAAAAAGGCAAAATAAACAAGAAAAAGATGCAATAAATGCAAAATTAAATTTCAGTTTTTATTACATGTTATATTTGATTTTAATTTTGCAGTTATAGTTATTTATTAGTTATATTTACATTTTCATAAACATAAAGTAAGATGTATAATATAACAAATGTGTAATACAACAGTATAATTTGTTAAATTTTAATTTAATTTTTAATCATTGATACATTGTAAAAAAATTAAATAATAGATACATTGGTGATATAGTTATATAAGTAAGAAAAGAGTACAAAAAATTGAATGTAGTATGTTAATTGGAAAAACAATAACCTAACATATTTTTAGCGCCCGACTATTCTTTGAGGTGTAAAATATTTCATATTAATATTATATAAACGTACCTATATTCTCTTTTTTATGTTTGCTCAACACATTTTTTGATCGTTGGTTGTATATTTGTACGGTTTTTTGATAAAATATGCAAAAATATGCAAAACATGCACTAACGTCAGAATATGCAAAAATATGCACTAAATAATTTTGATATTTAATCATCAAGTAATGATTTATGGAGACTCATTGACTGCACGTCTATGATGTTGAAAATAGCAACATGCATTTTATGCAAAATTCGGTCTTTAGTCATAAGTATAACTATAGAAACTTGTATAGTTGAATTTATACTGTTTATTTACAAAAGCGTATCCTTCACGAGGAACAAAAAGTGTACATAAATTCAACTCTTATTTTTTGTTCCCACATTTAATTATTATAATAAATATGAACTGTAAAAATGATCGCAAAGTTAAGAGTTCTGATTACCATACGCCTGCAGAATGGCGGCAAAGGGGTGAGCTGGAAATTATGGCATCCGAAGAACAACAAGAGTTGGCCCAAAGGTTGACACTCGAAGCTGAGCGATTAGTTGATCAAGCTAAAGACGCAGTGGGAAAAAATAAGCTAGAAATCGACCATCAGTCCAAAGTGAAAGTCAAAGATATAGAGTACAAGTGCAGAGAACTAGAGAAACAAAAATACGGTGTAAATGA
Source organism: Myzus persicae (assembly GCF_001856785.1). Taxonomy (NCBI): domain Eukaryota; kingdom Metazoa; phylum Arthropoda; class Insecta; order Hemiptera; family Aphididae; genus Myzus; species Myzus persicae. The sequence goes on from NW_019103927.1 coordinate 30,855, forward strand.
AGAGATTCGGTTGCTTTTAGGCTATCAGACTCGCATCGAAAATGCCAACAAACAGCTAGTTGGTGATGCGCTCGACGCCATTGCTGAGTGCCTTAGACTTAGGTGAAATTTCTAAAGGTTCGCCTCAAGTATAATTTTACACATACTTCTTTTTTAGAAACTGTCGGCAGGGCATAGACTTAGTGTTTGATGACGTCGAGAAAGAACTGTTAAGAGAACGTGAACTAATCAAAGTCGTAAACATTCAACTTGAAGATTTGGTGGAAAAAGTCAAGGTGCAAATAAGAAAATTGAGGGAGTTCGTTTACAACTTAACTGAGGACTTACATTGTAAAGAAAATACGCTGAAAATCGAAGAGTGCAACGAAAAGCTCAACGAAAACAGCATCGAGTTATCAGTTTTGAAAGACAAAAGTATAATCAAACCTGCGTGAGTATTACATTGTTTAATTGTTGACATGTTAACACTATTACAGGAAGCTTTTATTACAATAACCAATCATTTTTTTGAGACGATGATTTTAGTACATAATTTTGAATAGTTTGAAAATCATATTTTTATTATAAGTAATAATTTATAGCTAATAATAAATATTATATCACTTTCACTAAAATTCCAACTTTGGTAATTATGGGAGCACCTTCTTAAAACTGCAGTGCTGTGCACAAATAATTTTTAAATCATTTAGATAATGTGTTGAAAATGTACCTTGGTAAAAATATTATCGGGTTTATCTAGATAAAGCTAATTAAATAATTTACAAAATAGTTATACGATACATATTTAGGTTTTTAAAGATGTTATAAATTAAACAATAATATATTTACATATTTCATGGCTAAACATTATGCGGCTAAATATTATGTTTAGGTATGATCGCAACTTTGTGTCATGGTTGTCACTGGTAGTACATTTTATCACTTCGGTTTATTACTAAACAAAACAATACAAAATTATTAATTTCATGGCTAAATAAATCTATAAATCATTGCCAGCTGAGATTCTTTTCCATGCTAAATCATGATATATAATATATATATGTAAAATATAATATTTATAATATCATGCATAAACATGCTCAGCCCATAACTAAAATGCGTCTCAATACGATCATACTTTATTATTTAGCCATGCGTATTTATAAACTTATAAATATTATATATAATATTAAAAAGACAATATGTATCGATTAAATTTTTAAATTTGAAAAAAAAAGAAATATATTTAACATAGATTAATATATTATTTTGAATATTTTAAATTATCTAGAAAGATCTAAAAAAATATTTTATCTAGATAAAGCTCAACACAGTCTCAAAAGTTATAAGAAGTCCCAGATTTTATAGAATTTGTTCAAATTACATAAATAATTAGTATACGATTAAACCAAGACACTGATAATTTCTACCGATGCTACTCGTATAAATATAGATAACCTTTATGTTGTTCTAATACTATGTCTTACATTTTCGATGGATAAACATAATATTTTCAGTCAACTTCAGGTTTAAAGCTAAAACTTAATTACATAAACAAATAAGTACTTTAAAATGAGATTTTTTTCATAATTATTTTTATAATTTAAAACAGTAAAGAAAAATGAAAAATAACAAAATATTTATATTGATTTTATATTTTGTACAATTTAAAATTCAATTTTTCACCAGAAGTTGGAAAATATTCTACATTGTCCAATTACGTTTTTTGATAAGGTTGAAATGTTGATTCGTTGCTGTTTACTTTTTTATTTTGGAGAAGAAGCTTGAACTTGGTCGTCCTCAAGGTCATTTTTAATCTATTAGCTCCAAATGTATGAGATTGTGTACAAACTCTCAATGGTACATCATACTAAGGAAGAAATCCATTTTTTTTTCGACACTATCTTTAATCTTTATAATATTTTAATCTTATAAATACTAAAATCACAAGTTGTATAAAAAGTGAAAACTAAAAGCCACGCTCAATGTCACTTCTTCGGTTTTAGAACAATTATGTATTAGGCTATCAATTAATCGATTTTATCCGTGCTTCGGTAATAAAGTTTTATATTATCCGAACGTTCAAATTGTATCCTACTTTCAATTTTTACCCCCATTTTTAAAAATAATCTCCATTTCTGGATACTTTAAAATATTGGCGATATGATAGTAAATAATAATACATAAATACATAAATACGTCATTCTCGAGGTTTGAGTATTGTTGCTTCTTTGAACATTGATTCTAATGGTACCGACACCATATCATAGTAATAAATTATACATATTTATTATAATATCATAGGAAAGTGACTCTGTATGTTTGTTGTAATGGTTCTAAAATTAATGAAATGTTGAATACAAAAAATAACAAAAAAACTATAGTTAGTTACCTCATTTAAAATAGCTTAATATCCGATCTAAATTATTTTGAACACCGCGAGGAGTAGTTCTACTTTCGTAGCACGGTCGGGGTTCCATACCTATGTCGTACCTATTCATTTATATGTTTACATCTATACATTGTAGATTGTCGAATTTTACTTCTCGGAACAATTTGTATCTGCACGCCGATAAAACACACACAAAAGAAAAAAGGTCAGGTTGCAGGTAGTTTGAAACCCACGGGCTGCCGTGCTGTATTTATACTATATAGGTATAAAATTTACACGTTTATTTTAATTATTAATAGTAACTAATTATTTATTAACTTAATAAAATTATACCTAGGTTACTCACCAAGAATGTGGCTTTCTATTAGTAAAAGAATTATCAAAATTGGTTCAGTAGATCCAGGGATTACCCCTAACACAAACATTACCTTTTTAAATAATAACCTATTAAACTAAATATTGTTCTTTCAAAAACATGAACATATAAATTCACCCAAAAAATTAAAAACATTTAAAAAAAATAAACGGCAAAAAAGCAAAATAAAATGTTATGAATTATTTTTTAAATATTCGTAGTACATATCAAAGAGCTGACATAGCTGTGTTTAGGACCAATAGGAAAAAAACAAATCCCTGCAAAATCCGAACTCCAGATATCACATACAGAAATTAAGTATACTAATAAATTCCTTATTGGGTATCGGCAATATCTAAAAAATTGAAAGCTTTTTTTTATCCCTACTGTAAATAGTACTATCGATAAATATGAATCAGTCGTTTGAATTTCATAATTGTATTTTCATTTTACTTTTAACTCATTAGCTGTAATGTTTCTTAAATGTCACACTATTGACTATATTGGTTTAGTACAGGCATAGGTCTACGCAAGGGTGGTACAGAGTATGCCAGTAAACCACCTAATACTTAGCGGCCTGGTGTTTGTTATAGGAACAAATTGTTTTCTTTAACCTTTATAATTATTAAGATGAACACTAACAATATTTAACTTACCTACCTGCTTAAAATATGTAAAATTCACATTTTTTGTTCTAATATTTTTTTTAACTTTCAGTTTATTATCATTATTAGCATTTTTGTAATAATTGCACTTGTAATTGCATGTATCTACCTTGAGGTATCTATATATTTGACTATTTTCTTTATTTTTAGTAGGATAACGAAATTGGTAAGAAATTTTAAATTCTTCCTTCAACTAATAATTAATTTTTATCTAATGAACTAAAT